>NC_071286.1:33898025-33934305 GCF_943735745.2 Anopheles bellator
ATTGCTCCCGTTCACCAACCAACCAACCAAACACATTGTTTCACATCCAGCTGTCTCCACCGGTGAAAATAAACGAAACGCGCAAATAGAAGAAGAAAAGGTTTCCTTGCCCATCCGGGCTTTTATCGGTGGCCATGTGGCGGTCAGAACGCAACGCCTCTCGCCGTGGGGTAATCGTTCCGCGAGAGCCCAGCCAAAATGCCACAGCGCATAAGCTGCGCGGAACGGTATTTTGTCTTTGCAATTATTTGTAACGGCTGATGGCTGATGACCCACCGAGGGGCGCGTGAGCATCGCGCAACACATTCCGGGTGACCCACATATGTATAGGAAGCTCTATCGATTTGCCGGGCACAAGATGGAGATGTTGCTCTTTTTAACGATTTACTTCTTTTTTTGGGATGCGGTAATTGAGATTGAAACAGAAATGGCGAGTTGCGTACCGGAGGTCTGTGATGAAGTGTGGAATGAGGCGTACAGGACAGGTACTGGTTCCGGGTGTGTCAGTGTTTGTGCTTAAGGTTTTTGGCAAAGAGACTGTGTGGGGAGTATCCATAATCTAAGTCCAATTCTTGTGCCCAATCGGCCCATCTTGTTCCCACCGGATACAGGGTAACGTATTCGGCTTGAACACAGATCTTGTTAGGCTAAAAAAGGAGAACCAACATGTCAGAAAACTGGTATCTTTATACTGTTTTGAGAAATGGATATTCTGCTGAATTAAAAAAAAGCTAAACGGTTTTTTTTTTCTGTGGCGAGATCAGTAAGGACCAAGGGGAACAATGGTACTATGGAAACCCCTAAAATCTATGCTAAAACCTGAGGGTAAAATTGGAGTTGTTGTGAAATTTACTGGAGAAGCCATTTTCGACGTAGCTTCAATTGCAGAGGGTTTTAACAAGATCTTTAACGCTTTTATTAAAACTATGAAATGAAATGATGATGAAACTGTTCATCAAGGAATTGCTAATATGCCTGAACTGGCTAATATGGAGCGGAGGAATATCATTATTACAAGTCAATGGTTCAAGTTTGAACGAATTTCGTATGAGAAACTCAGAAAGATTTGCTTAATTTGAAAAACAAGACCAGAATAGGAAGAGTAAACGCTCAAGTACTGCAGGACAGTTTCTGTGTGGTTGGATGGATGCTTCTTTTGGTCATTAGCCAATCTCTGGAGAATGGTATTTTCTCGTCCTCGATTGACAGGAGTCGACAGTTATCGCCCCATCAACATGCCCAATATTCTTGAAAAAGTTTTGGAAATTGTGGTGAAGGACCAGCTGATACAGTATCTACGGGAATAATTTGCGTGTAAGGGAGCAGTCAGGATATCGAGCAGGACATTCCTGTGAATCTGCACTATACCTGGTCCTTGCCAAATGGAAGAGGTTCATGGAGCGGAAACAATATCTGAATCTGATCTGCAATTATCTCAGATTGTTCTGCCACAAATCGGCAACTGTCACCGAACCGTAAAGGATGCCCAAAGAGGGAGAAAATGATGCCGACGCCTCCGAATGGTTTGAGAGATTTGGTTAGTTCTGTGACAGTTTCTTCCACACATTCTCCTGCCCATTGCTCACTTCCTCTCTTTTATGACCAGCTTAGTCAATTTAGCCACAATAATGCATACCATTCAGGATATTGCCTCTATACGACAGGCGCAGCAATTGGGACCACCGGGATACGTCGACCATACAGCACGGGGCACTGTGACAAAAAGGGCCTTAATCGCGGTGTCACCGCATACGAAAAAATCGACCGATCGACTAATAATCGTGTAATAGAAGGAGACATTCTCTACGAAAGCATTGCTCGCTCCACATCCGCCGCTGCTTGGGGACGGTCAAAAGAAAGGGAAAAGTTTGTGGTACGCTTCAGTAACCCAATGATGCTGACCCGTTTTTCCAAAGTGGATTTGCGGCGGATTTGTGTCGCATCGTCTAGGTCGGTTCCGAATCCCTCAGCCGCCCTCCAGCAGCAGCAAGGCGCGCTTTCCAACGGGTTCGTCGCACCGGCCACTGTTTTCACTCGGGCGACGCATTCTCCAGCAAATCTAATTGAACCGCGAAAATCTCGATCATTACCTCTTTATTACATCGGAAGGGGCTTTCCCCAAGAAGGGGTCTGCGGTCGTCCACGCGCCCTAAAGTTGGCGCCAAGGCAAGGCCAAGATCGGCCCGGATGCCAGGGGCAGGCAGGTGTCTTCGGGATCTCCGCGCTGCTCCACGTTAAGTGATCGCGTAGCAAACCTAATCATGCGTTAAACAAACCCTCGGGTATGCGTCGAGTCGAGTCTGGTGCTGCTGTGGTCGTTGTTGTCATTTTCTCAACAACAGTTCAGCTTTTCCCGCTTTGGGTTTTCGGGAGAAGAGAAACGGTTCGGCTTCAAGTGCGCATGGCAAAGTATAAAAGTGCGGTGGCCCAATCCCGGTTTCGTCAGTGATCGAGTGTTCGAGTACCGAAACAGGTGTCAATCAGCAGCAGTACCGTCATGCGTTCTTACATCGAGACTCTGCTTGCCCTAGGTGTCGTGCTGGGCTTGGGCCTCCTGAGCGGTGTGCAGTACGTGGAGGGCGTAATCGGTGGCAGTGCCGGTGGGTCTGTGTTTTCTTCGTCGAAAAAGATGTGCGAACAGCGGTACAACGTCAACTGTTTGAAGCTGGAGCTCGTCTCGTTCCTGGAGCGCGTCACCAACCAGAAGGAGTACGATCTGATGGCCGGCGTAAGTGTGGTGCGTGATCCGGGCGCAAACGTCACCAAGACGGCCGATCTGATCGCGGAGGTGACGCGCATCTTTCCCACGAATCCCGAGAAACGGCTGGACGAGTTCCTGCTGACCAAGCTGAACGACTATCTGCAGACGCACTCGCTGCGGCTGAAGTTCATCGACAGTGACGCGTTCGAGAAGGCACGGGAAGTGTTCATCGGCCGCAAGGGCAAGCTGGGCAAGAAGGGTGGCCTGGAAACGCTGATCGCCGGCGCTATGATGATGAAAGGTGCGTCTAACACACTGCGGGCGGCCACGTGGCTTTTGAATTTGACAACGTTTCCGTTCGGTTCCGTTTGCTTCTTTTCGTAGGTACCTTGGCAGCCGTTGGGCTGGGAGCTTTGGCGTTGATCGCGGGAAAAGCTTTGATGACGGGACTGCTGGCCCTGATGCTGGCCGCGATCGTTGGCCTGAAATCGTTGGCTGGTGGCGGTGGTGGTGGCCACAAGTCCACCACGTACGAGATCGTGGCGAAGCCGATGTACTCGCATTCCCACTCGGAGCACGACGAGGTGGCGCACGGGCACACGGGCTACGGGGGGTACGGAAGGGCCTACGATCTGGCCTACGGTGGCCAAAAGCCCCACTAAGCTTCCGGACACCGGCCCCTAGAGGGCGCACGCACGTACAGGGATCGGAAGGTTTCCATTTGAACTGAAGGGTGGCCGTTGGGTTTCTGCCGTTGTCTTCAAGAGGCTAACTAGGCGTATTATTTCTTCTACTCTCGTAGAAGACTTTTCTGCCAAACTTATTTAATAATTTATTTATAACTAAGACGTTCTGAAAGTGATCTATGCTCAACTCTGTGCAATCCTCAAACGAAAATAAAAGATAGAAATGCGAAAGTGTTCAGTGTACTCTAAAATTATTTTGATTAGTCTCAAAGTCTCTACCGAAAACATCAAGGGTAAGCCAGAAGAAAATGTTCTGTCAGGAAATAGGTCACACATAGCATGAGAACGATCCATGCAGTGAATAAATATTATGAATCCAATCCAATCTGTGATTAATCAACAGTGTATGCACTCACAGATATGATTATTGAAGATGATCACATTGGCAAACGGAACATATGGGAAAGACTTGCGCGACCTACAAGAACGCTGGCCGTAACTAATTGAAGCCTAGAAACGATGTCCGCAGAAAATAGTGACGCATCGTCATAAACTTTAATGATGCACTTTTCATCGATTAAAAGTGCTGCGTGAGCTGTGATGCATTTTAATGAAGCCTTTGAAACCTTATCTCGTAGTTCCTGTACCCAGCTGACGGTAGTTCCATTTACATGCCCAATGGAAATCCTCAAAGCAAAAACTTGCACCTTAGTTAGATGACGATGCAAAGTTATTGTTGCAATTTGTTTTGATTTCCGGTTCCGGGCATAAGCGCCATAAAGGGTCCGATCATATCTTTTCATCGTTAGCACGACGTTCATTTGTGGATCAACAAGAGATTTTGATAGTGATTAAAATATTTTCTTCTTGATAGTGAATCAATTACTTTGCGCTAACAACTTGAACCTTTTAGTAAGAGATAGGATTTATAGGACTTTTACATGTGTTTGGAAAAATGTGCAGTTCTAACCTGAAATTAACAAAATTGTAGTGTTTTAGTGACGACCTCCGAGTTCGGTTGATTTGTATTAGGCTTAGCAATTAATTCATGCGGTTTTTATTCGACATTTTTGACCTAACTACAACAACAAAACGTATGACTATCTTAATGAAAGTATTGTCCGTCGTTTCTACTACCTTCTTCCATCGTTTAGGAAGTTCCTCGATTCCGTGTCGATAGAACTTCTTATCTCTTTCAGCGATCCACTTAGAGACCCTTTTCTTAATACTTTCATAAATTCTTCTTCCAATGTCTCTTTTTTCAATTCATGTGGAATCCAATAAGACAGTTTTTTTTCAATCTTTATTTTATCATCACCAAAATCATCACTTTTTAACCATGAAAACCACATCCAACACATTTTGACAGTAATAGCAAGTTCACCATAAACTTCCATTAAAATTTGATACACAAACTTTACATGTTCAAATACTTAAAAAAGGTGTTGTTTAAACTTACTAAAAATACTTATAGTGAGTTAGATGCGTAATTACAGTAGTTATCACACATTATCATACATTTCATTTAAAAAAATTGGTAACATTTAGTGAGTAATGCGATCTATTGTAAAATCGCATTAATTAATTGCTACACCTGATAACTGTTTGAACATTGTTTGAAAAGCTCAGTTTAACATGGATCCATGACAACTAAACTACAATGCTTAAGGTGAAAAAGAAGGAACGCGTCATCATTTGAAGTACCTCCAGAAATTAGAGAAACTCTAGAAAACCAAAGTTACCTTCATGGCTTACAGCATCTTCAGAACATCGAGATTTAGATGGAAATTAGATTCAAATCCAGATCAATGTCGTTGTCATATCGATAGTCCGTTGCGCCCGTGGATCTCCTATTCTCATCTCACCAGCATCTCACGTCAAAGGCAATCTTCTTGCCGGCTCGGCTCACTCGGTAGGCCGCGAAAGAAAGTTGATAAAACACTCGCGCAGCACCGGTTAGTGGTTCAGTTTGGTAGAAACCGTGCGCGACCGAGGACTTCTGTGTCGGATACACGAAGGCGCTTGAATTTTCGTCTCAAACCTCGCTGTGCGCTAGTGCTTGGCCTTTAGCGGCTCTTTTCTGTGTACGTGAGTAAAGCAGGGAGGCGTGCAGAGGCGTCCATCGCCGTCACCCGATCATCTGAAGGTGGAAACTTTCACTGCTTTCCCCGGTTCGCGAGCGAGACCGAGAGCGAGAGAAAGAGATTGGTCGGCAGTGGCTAAACCGATCGAGAGAGTGAGCCTAGACGAGTGTCTATTTACAGAGTGATTAATTAGTGAGCTCTAAGTGGTTTCGGGTACGGTTCCGGTGGACATTGGGCAGCGTTTGACTGACTTCGGAAGCAATCGAATCCTGCGGAGATATCAGTGCGCAAGGTGTCGATGTGAATGTAAACGATTCAGTGAAGTAGTCGTGGAGCAACTATCGGCCTCCTCCGGGAAGATCGCATCGGACAGAGAAAGGCCGCGGTGGGTTGCCAAAATTCGGTCGTTCTGTTTTCGGGCACGCAGTCCACGTCGAATCCAGGGTGGGAGAGTTCCGCCGACGTAAACAAACGACGCCAACGTGGAGGGCGTACAAATGAGCAGCGACAGCCGTGGCAAGCGAAACTGCTCGGCGCGGGGTTGGAGCATAATTTTCCGATGACCGCGTTCCGGCCCCGGCCCCATACTTTCGGAGTGGAGGAGAAGGTGCAGGCGTTGGGATATGCTGGACCGGTCAGCGCCCGTCCCGTTGGTCTGGGGGGTGTTGTTTTAATTAATTCACTCGAATTTCAGCTGATAAGCGATGCTAACGGAACTCCCCTTTTCGAAAGCATCGGCTCCAATCCGGGCACGAAAAAACGGTACACCGACCGCGTAGGTTGGCAGGTTCCGATTGTTGACTTTTGGATATACGGGCTCGCCGGGCGAGCGTTGTGGAGAAGTGAGAGAAGTGAGAGAAGTGAAATGCATGCCCAAAACCTGTCTGCCGTCGGAGTAGCGTGTTGATAGTAGTGGGTCCAATATTTACATCATTCCGAACGGATCACGACACGACGTTTGTTTGTTGAAGAGAAACATAAACCAAATATCTGTCGCTTCGGATAGCCGAAAAGTGTCCGGAAGCTCAACCCGCAAACTTACCATGAGGATCCTTATTATTCAAGAAAATAGTTACGGAATGGAATTGAGTAATACGATCGTCCAAAACACGATTGTAACTTCCGGCATCGACCAAGCCAATTGTTATACATTGAATTTAGTAACTCCGACCAGCGATCAAGCGATCGTAAACCTACTTGCTTCACGCATAATGCTTCGTATGGCCGTCGAGTTCAACCCACCGAAGCACCGAAAACAGGCATACTCCACTGACCCTGATCGTGGCGCGGCCCGGCGATGATTAGCATCTGACCGTGCGAGGTATTTGATTTACGGGCACTTGCTTTGGCGGCAAGAGCACCAGCAATTATGCTGGAATGTCTGTTGGAGCCGCCGGTTTTTTATGCTTTCCCTCGCTGCTACTTCCGGCCCGGCTGGCTGCGAAGGCGTTTTTTCCGCTCTTTTTTCCGGCCGGTTCTCAGCCACCAGCCAGAATCGGCGCGGCGCGGCCAATTTCCGATGGAGAATTTTCGGATCATCTTGACCTAAAGGCCGCTAATAGATTATTATCAAGTCGATCATCGGTGCGCTTTTTTGCCGTTCCCGGCCATGCTTAGCGGTAAAGCACCGCTTACCGCCATCGTTTAAGTCGCCACAATGAAACTGCGCCAAACGGGCCAAACCCAATTACCATGCACCCATCCCATTAGATCAGTTTTCGAACACGTTCATGGTGAATCCTTTTTTGCGCCAAAGCCCCGACGGCGAACGGGAACTGTTGGAGAGCCGTCGTCGAAGTTGAAGCGAGTGCTAGTAATCGAGCATGAAGTGGACCAATTCTCTGTGAGGCGAACGTTAGAACGAGCCGTTCAACTTCAACATAAAGCTTTGCACCCTCAAGTCGATGCACTGTTGAAGGTTCAAACGTACGTCTTTTGGTGGGAAATTGACGTTGTAGTGCCCAACACCGAAGTTTTTTATTAGTTTGAAGCGCCAGTTCCGCTAGAGAGCAGATGTTTAATCGACCAGACTAACATTCCTGGCCCATGGAGTTCCCATGTTGTTTGGCCCAAGAGGCTAACGATGTTGTTAAAACGCTGCGAACAGTTGGTGCAAAGTTTGAGGAGCCGCGGATCGTCGCCCGAATCGATCAAGGATCAGTCTCTGGATAAGAGAGATCAGAACGAACCATTTCGCTTCAAGCGCTAGATCAAGTCTTCGGATCGATTTTGTGGTCAGAGGACCACATGGTTCGAGTTTTTTACATTCTACGTATAACATGCGATGAACTTTGAACGGACACGGATTCGATGTTCAGATACGAGGTCGCAACTTTTCGGCGAGTTTAAATTCTTTCCTTCCCATAAAACGGGAATATATTGACAGCACTTCACACCTCGGACTTCGCATCGCTCCCGCAGTCCCTGCGGGCCGAAAGATCAAAGGAGAAATCGACAATTACCGCCTGCTATCGGACAGGAAGGTTCCCTCTCTGGCAGGAACAGCCGGTCCATTACGATCTGGCGATACGATCTGGCAGCAGCTGTGGTGCGACTTTTAGTGCAACCCCCCACTGAAGGGGCTTGACGAGCGTGGAGCATTGCTCTGACAGCGAAGCAAACAAGCTGCAGGAAACAGCAACAAAAACCGTGCCTCGAGAGAAGGCGTTAAACAGTGCGTGATATGAGAAAATTCAGCACCGCGCGCACCACGAAGTGCGTGGAAAAGCGGAAAAGCGTTACCTCACTACGGCCCGGTGTGGACTATAAAATTTTGAGCTTTGGAAGCCGGACAGCGTGGCCACCGGGCACTGGCATTGGCCTTGGGTGCGGCCAAGTCGAACCAGTTTTAATTGCTGCACGATCGCCTTCGCCGTCACGATCGGACGCGGAAAGTGTCGAGGTGATGTAAGGCACGGATAGCGCTCTCGGAGAAATGCGGCCGTTAGTAGGGAAGTGGGTGAATAATAAATGACCCACCTTCTTTCAGCCCCCAGGCTCAGTCTCAGGCGGGCTCAGCAAGTCGCTGGCTGGCTGCCGGGAGGAAATTGTCTCTCGATTAATCAATTAATCATCTCACTCACTCGCTCTGGCCAGTTGGCGTGGTGCCTGGATGCTAATGCTGGCCGGGTGCGTGCAAGTGTGCGTGCACGGAAACTGGGTTAGCGATTGGCGTGATTAGCACCTTTCGCGCACCGCGTGCTGGGAGTGCGCAAATCCTAGCGGTCCATCTTCTCGTCTGAAAGGTGTCGGAATTGGGCGAAATCGGACTCAATTGCCGATCGCCGATTGATCAACCTGGGATACTGGGATCTCGGGAGTGCGATCTGTGCCACATCCGGCCACCTGTCGGGGCCGGAGTCAATCTCGCGTCCCTTCGATGAAACGACAATTGCCGTCAGTGTCTGTTGACAGTGAAATGCGCAAATACGCTGGCACCCCGCCAGGTTTGCGGTTTCACTTCTGGGCCTGGGCCAGATGAAGATGCTCTGGCCAGATAGGTAGGCACCGAAACGTGCCGTGACCCGTGCGTGACGTGTGTCTGCGTGTGTGTTGGGCGTAGGTTTCACTTTTATGGAAATAAAAAAAACGAGAGGTGAAACCCCAAACGGTAGGTTCATAGGCCGCCGATGCACTTTGTTCAGCCCCCCACCGAGTGTGGGGGGGTTGGTGAGTCGAAGAAATCGTCCGATTGGGCGACTGGATAATTGTGGCCCCCTGTTGGCCCACGGATCACCGCAAAACCCACTTTTATGTTGCGGAGCCAGCAATTTGTGAAATTCATCGAAAACATTTGCGCAATTTGCGTACTACCCTCCTCGAAGGGGGGTTTGGAAAGGGCGTACAAAATGGCTACGTTCATTTTTCATCAACCAGCGGGCCCTTTCTGTCCGTTGACCAACCGAATCCGCCGGCATCCGGAACATCCGGAAGGGCGTGCGTGGACGAGATTCGAAGCGGAAGCGTCCCATTTGTACCTATCAATTACACGATCGCGCGTGTCCCACGCGGTGACAGCGTAAAACACCGAACCCGGAACGGGCCGTTAACTCGGGCCGAAAAACCGTTCGCCCAAAACATCCCCCGGAGCTGGCCGCTTACCGTTACGGTGGCGCTCGTGGCATCAACTTTCGAATTTTGGGGCCCGGGCTCATCTGCCGGTAGCTGATATCGCGTGAGCACCCCGTCTTGGGCGAGGTACTTCTTGGGTTGGGTCCACCCGTTTGTTGGGAAAACCCCAACTCTCTTCTAGGCGAGTGCGGCAAGCAGTTCGCGGTCAGTCCGTTTCGCGACATCAGCTGTGGACGTTCACTTTCCGCCGGGCGAATTCCCGATATTGATACATCCGTTGCCTTTCGTTGCCTGCGCTCTCGTTGCAGTCTCCCAGGTGCCCAGGGAAGACACGTCACAGTTCCACACACCGGTTGCACCGTGTGCCATGCCCGGGAGGCTGCTGTAGGTCACGGTGGTACGGTGTCAGTGCAATAGGACCAACGGAGTGCAACGAGACGACGATCAGCGCAGCCAACACCAACAAGTCGGCCAGTATGATGGGAACGGTGCCTAGGGGCTCGCCGGCCGAGCCCGGCAACATCGGCAGTTACGGTATGTTCGGTGGCCACACCAACACCACCAACCGCCGGCGAAAGACGCTGGGTGTCAGTGGGGCATCGCCGGTGTCGGAGTCGTTGACGATGCTCGCCGTAGTGCTCACCGTGATCGTAAGTTTGTGCCTGAGCGGTGCAGCCTCGGCAAACGCGAGTGAGAGTGAACATTATACCTCGGTGACGGTCACGACGGTGACGGAAGCTCCGGTTCCGAGCAACTCCAGTGGCCGGGCGACGGCCGGTAAACCGATGTTCTCCACCGGCAACCATCTGTGGGATGCGCTGATCGCTGACTGCCTGCGGAAGCCGACGTTTGCGTGCATCCAGAAGAACGTGTACAACTTTCTCGGCGAGCAGCTCGAGGTGGAGAACATGAACTTCACCAACCGGGTGCAGTTCCGGAGGAATCGGGTGGACTTCGCGAAGTATACGCGTGAAGCGAACGAGCAGGAGGTGGACGATGACAACGAGATTCCCGATGACGCACGCAGCGGTAAGTATCAGGGGCCCGATTTCGGGTGGATTTCTAGTTCCCCACGCGAGGAGACCATTCGTTATCACATCTTATTGCCTAGTTCGGTTTAGGGCTTTCATCTGGAAGGTTTGAGGTCGATCCAGTGAACCCCGTTCGAATGTGATGTTCCCCAAAATTGTAATTTATTCATCGTTTCGACCTTGTTATGGGCTTTCTGTGGGATTTGACCTGACCGGAGAAATCCTCCCAAGGGGTATCGATGTCAACAGTGTGGATACCAGTCTTTCAGGCTTATAGGGAGATCCAGGCTAATATAGGGAAGTCCATCTAGTGTTTGGAGATGGTTACGGCGGCTCCATCTTCATTTTTTAAGGAAAATGGGCTGATGATGCATTGGCTTCTCTTGCACGATGTGTGGGGTTTCGGAGCCTCAAATACATAAATTAAAATAAATTTTTGCCTATTAACCTATGCTCCTAAGGGAAAACGAGCCTTATATAAAAAGAGCTTTTCAAATTGTGTACAGCTTGAATAGAAGACTCACCACTCTGGAAATAGTGTCAAAGTTCTTACTAAATGTTTACAATTTCCAAAATGAAGTTTGACCCTTTATTTTTGATTTGGATCCCTTATTAGAGCCGCCATGGTCTATTGTCCACTGGTCGAGTTTCGATCCACCGAATCCAATGATCCTCCACAAACCAAGGGTTACCGTTCAAGAGGTGAACACAGTGAAACGTAAACATCTTGTCCAAAGCATGTCGCCCCGTGTCTACCGTTGTTTCATTCATTACGACCATGACAAACGACCATGTGTTGGTCGAAAACGGAGATCTCTATCTGCGCACACTTTCGCTTCCAGTACTTTTGGGAGTTGGCCCCACCGCCGACTGAGTGCTCGCTGCTTATGTTGTTTTCATCGTTGATTTCAACATAATCTTTATGGCCTCCCGACACTGTGGATGACGGTCAGGCCGGAGCCGGTGGCACTGGCCGTCAATGTTGACGGGGTACTTACTTCACGGGGCACGTGCCAGGCAACTGACATTTGACCGTACTTAAATCAGGGTTCCGGGTACGGTCCGTACCGTTGTACGGATTGTTTCACGTCATAATCACCGTGCTGACGATGTAGGGGTCCAACCGGGTGCTGATGTGGTGCTCTCCGCGAGGTAATTCACGAATGTAGTGCAATGATGCTGTTGCGCTTCCGAGTGCGCTGATGGCTCTCCGCTGGGCCGCAGGACCTGACGCGATCTCAATTAGGATCTAATCATCGTCATTAGCCTGGGCAGAAAGAAAGTGTGTGACGAGAGCGAGGTACACTTTCGATTCGGCCCGGCCCAGCCCGTTGTCGATGGGAAGAAGTTGATTTATGTGTGTCGATGGGATGAATCTAAGTACGCACCACTTGCTCGAAAGGGAAATTCAAAGTGGTCCGCTGGAGCTCTCCCTCGTTCATTCGGCCACTCGGCCACGCACTTGGAGGTCGCCGACGGAGCCAGAACTGGTTTGGACGATGCCGAGCCGATGCCGAGGACGATTACCGGGCAGTGTTGCCCGTGGGGATCATACCGGGAAGCTACTCCGGTAACACCATTTTTCGATGACCGCTTACGGTGATCGCGTCTTGCGGACTGGTTCTCGGACCTGCCGCCGCCTGCCGACGAGACAGCGAGGCGATGGCACGGGAAATGAGATGCACTTTCCATTCATCGAGCGCAGCATTTGTTGCAACGATGAGATGGCCTCGTGAGAAAAGTAGGCGCTAGAAGGCGGAAGTTCATAATCGATCCCTTCCTCGATTTGCTTTGAGCAATGAAAGCGATAGCCGTTGCGCCTTTTTTATTGTTCGATTGAACGGTCCGTAGAGTAGTCGGTAACGCTCACGGTTTTCACGCAGCCTGGCCAGGGGTTCAATTCCCCTCAAGTGTCACCATTTCTTTCGCCTTTTTCGGGCGGCTAAAAGCGAAAACTAAAAGCTACAACCTAACCCCACAACACTGACCACATCCGATCGATTCCTGCCGAAGGTGTGACGGAATCAGTGGAACGCGCACTCGGGCTGCTAATCCCCCGGATCCGGTGCTGGTTGGAAAGTGAAACCCAAGAGGGTGTACAAATTTCGGTGGGTATCATCGGCCACCACGGGAAGAAAGTCGGGAGTGTTCCAGTGTCCATGGAGGGAAGAAGCAGCGCTGCGGTCCGAAGATTGGTCAGAAAGAGAAATCAAGTGCGCGCACACCAGAGAGAGCCCTCTCAAGACGTTGCTGAGTGTCGCTGTGTTTGTGGCTTGTTTGTGCGAATCAGCTCCCTTCCTGTCGCGGCAAATCGGTCGCCGGAGCACTTGGAGCGATTTGTACGTCATCGGAACGTGCCACAGCCAACGGCCCCGCTTAATACGCGACTCTTTTAATGGTCGCCGATCGCTCACCTGAAGTACGGAAATCGACCACTTGGCCACCTGGTTCCCGGGGAATGGCTATTGGCCCCGGCCAACAAAACACGGGAAGCGATTAGAGGATTTCGTGTTAGAGTTTTTGCCGTAGAAGAATGTCCGGAATTTCGGTCCAGCAGAGGGCGGCCTGTCAACTGTGTTTTATGTCGCCAGATCCACTGACTAATAGGTCCGCCGATGCGGATGCGACAGAGCCGCCCAGTGCCGTGTGTTATCGACTTTCACTTTGGCGAGATTTCGGGTCGCGCATCGCAGGCGCGGTCCTTATGTAGCAGGCGGTCGATCGAATCAAGTTTCGGCTGCGGCTTGTTCCGACTCCGGAGACTTCGGTGAAGTTCTCGGTCGATCTCTTGCCGCTGCGATTTACGTGGGATGTTAAAAAAAACATCACTTTAAAAAAAATTG
The DNA here is from genome assembly GCF_943735745.2 of Anopheles bellator. Taxonomy (NCBI): domain Eukaryota; kingdom Metazoa; phylum Arthropoda; class Insecta; order Diptera; family Culicidae; genus Anopheles; species Anopheles bellator. The sequence goes on from NC_071286.1 coordinate 33,911,442, forward strand.
TTTTATTTGGATTTTTTTTATCTTTTCACAAATATCTATTTTGTCTCCTTCAAAGGAATCCCCATCAGGTATTACTCACTTGTGCCAACGTTTTTTCCAATCCTAGAAACAATTCAAAAAGCAATTTTTTGTGATCTAATTCAGTTTCTTCTGCTATGCCATCTTTATCTCCTACGTCGGAGCGTAGCATCGTCCTCTTCAGTTTCTGGAACAAGAAAAAGATCACAGGGGCCAGATCTGGGGAATAACGGTGGGTGTGGCATCATTCGGGTGTTGTTTTGGGCTAACTTTGGTTTTTCCACAAATCCTGGTGTTTCCGGGCGGATTACCTCGCGTACTATTCCTTATTGACCTTTTTACCCCATTGGCAAGAACTCATGATGTACCACGCTCCGCAATCGCAGAAAACTGTAATACAGCGTGCGCCATATAGCGTTCTTTCCTTCACTTGGTTATGAAAAAAAGATTAATATTTTTTAATGCTTGAACATTTATTTGAAAGGTAGATTTACCAGATTTATGTATAAAACACAATGTTGGTTGCAGAAAATTGGGACATACGAACAAACTATTTCCAAAGTGGTAGGTCTTCAACTCAAACGGTACGATGTTTGCAAAGCTCATTTCATTTAAGCTCATTTCAACCTCGGTGACTATGTTAATAAGCAGAACTGTCATTTTTGGAGTTCGGACAACGCACACAACGTGCAAGAGAAGCCAATGCACCCAAAACGTTCTGATTGGTTCTTCTGCGAAATCGAAGCTGACATTTTCAACGACTTTTGGTTTCAACAGGACAGCGCTGCCTCCCTGAATTGGCCTCCAAGAAGTTGCGATTTGACACCATTAGACTATTATCTTTGGGCTGTGATGAAACATAAATGTTATGTGAACAAACCAACAACTATTGACGACCTCAAGAACTAAAATTAGAATTGCCATTACCGAGATAGGACCACAAACAATCGAAAACCAACTCAAAAATAGATCGATCGAATGGGCTACTGCTATGCCAGCCATGACGGACATTTGACCTAAACTTTTTTTCTTTAAAAAAAAATTATAGAATCTACCTTTCAAATATATGTTCCAACATCGAAAAATAAAAAGCTGTTTGTTTTTTATTAACCAAAGGGAAAAATATAATCTCTCGTGGCGTACCCTGTACTTGTTTCGGGATACTTTTTGAACAGACCTCTTACGTGTTGGGTTTTTGTTGTCATTCGCAGCCCCGTTCGAGCCGTCGTCACCGATCGAGGAGGTAACCACGGCGCTGCGCGACAAGAGCCTGAAGTTCATGCTGACGCACGACGTAAACATCCAGCTGCCCGAGATCCTGTTCGACGGTGCCGTGTTCCGCGTGGAGCCCCGTGCGATCGAGGGCAACGGGATGCTGGCGAAACTGGAACTCGTGCCACGGACCGAGCTGGCCGAAGCGCGCGGTCACGGCACGCCAAGAATTCTGTTCAAAAAGATCAGTAAGTAACCCAGCGACACCCGGGAACCATTTGGAAGCCAGCGAGCGGAGCTTAATCCCTGTGGTTTTTACAGAGAAATTCTTCCAAAACAAACTGCTGCTGGCGTTCCTGGCGATCGTGCTCATCGTGAAGATCATCAAGATCAAGGTCATGTGGCTACTGCCGCTACTGGTGGGCGTCGGCACGGCCAAGAAGCTGGTGCTGAAGTTCTTGCTGTTCCTGTTCCCCGCCCTGGCCCACATCTTCAAGCTCTGCTCGTACTACCACGCCTCGTACCACAAGCCCAACTTCCACCACCATCAGCACCATATCAGTCATCTCCATACGGTAAGCGGTGCGTTTGGTACGGTTCACCAGCCCCAGGTTGGCCTACTTCCGGGCCACGGGCTGTTGCGCGCTCCTTAATACTGCGGTCAGCAGCAGCAGTGCCACCATCCGCGTGTGTGGTTGGCACCCCGAGGCCTCGGCCCCCTTAATTATTGTATAATCTTTTTCTTATTAAATGCTACTCGCGCATCCGCGGACAAAGAGGGAGAGCGAGAGAGAGAGCGCGAGAGAGAGAAAGTAAGACAACATTCACAAATTGTGCGCGCCGAAAGTCGGCCACCAGTTTGTTGAACTTCAAACGCGGCCTGACGAAGTTTACGATCACACAACCATTTCGCGGCCACCACCGGGAGCCATCTGCACGTGGTTCAACCTGTGTTTTGGACTCCCCTGTTCCCAGGTGCCCCACCCGGTAGTTCTACGCCTGGGGCGATCCCTTGTTTTGTGGAGAAATTTTTAGATCAGACCTTACTGGGTCACTGGGCAGTTCCAGATGCGCGCGTGCGCGATTGCGCAATCAGATAACATCGCTGGCTCATCCCTCAATCTAAATCTCATTAATGTCTACATCTTTTTTTGTTGCTATAGTTCTATCCCCACGGACCCGAGCATGGCGGACCGGAGCTGATCTACACGAAACCCCCCCGGGGCCATCCATCGGAGTATCTGCACGGGGCGCCGGTTCCACCGCACACGCACTACCAGCCGGAAGTGAACTACGAGTTCACGGCGCCGGGTCTTGGGTCAGAGTGAGTATCCGTCTTGCCACAATCGAACCATTGCTCATGCTGAGACCGAGTATTGGGCTGCACTTCGGCTTGCACTAACTTTGGTACTGACCAACAAATGCACATCGCCCGGCGCTTCTCCAATCGGAGACCTTCGCTTGTCACTGATGACGTCACTGCGAACCAATCAAAAACCGTCACGTAGAGCCACGCTAATGCTACGCTTCTGTTGTTTTTCTTGCCCGCCACCCCGCTTCCCGTGTGCAGTTCCGTTTGGCAAAATGTCTTTCCGGATCTGCGTTAAGACGCGCGTCGGTTTTCTAGTTTCTACCTTCTATCAGTCTACTCGCACCGCACCGCAGCCCGCACACCGGTAGCCCCATTGGTCACTTTGTATCAAAACTTCATTCCATTCCACATTGCACGCCAGGACATTGCATTTAGGGTTCACTGTGCTAGGTAATTAGAGGTAATAGGCGATGGACACAGGCAAATTTTTGAACCAAGAATAATTTTCGATTCGTTTGGATTCCGAAGACGGGACTGTCGCTATGACACGTCGCGCCATCCTGTTGAAACCGAAGGTCGTTCAACTTTTTAGCTTCAATTTCACCGAAGCACCAATCCAAGCCAACATTTCTCGGTAGCATACTCCATCGACGTTTAAGGAGGTTCCGTCTTTATTGTTTAAGAAATATTGAAGTGAGCGTAATGTACGTAATACATTAATATGGGAAATTTTGTACAGTTTGAGTGGAATATTTCTTTTAATATTTCCCAATTTTCTGTAAGCGCATAAATATAAACCCATTGCGTAAATATCAATGCTTTTACCAAATGCTTATAATTTCCTGAATGAAGTTTGACGTTTAAAAGGTCAACTCCTTGTCAACTTCTGACTACTCCTTGTTATCGTAACAAAGAGTAGCTAGACTTACATAACTGCCAGTATCAATCCTTATTGGCAACAGGATACCTCTGGCCGGAATGACTTCAATGGTTTTGAATAAATTACTCTCTCTACCGGTAGACCCATTCGGTTCGTCGAGCATGTACGAGGTGTGTTCAAAAAGTTGAGTCAAATCTTGTCCAAGCAAAACAACTGTCAAAACTTGACTGATTATTCGAAATGATCGAACTTTTCACCATAAGTCACTGACATGTGTAGAAACATAACGCCACAAAAAAAACCGAAAATCGAAAATCGAACATACGTATCCCGCGTAAATGCAAAATTTTCAGAACTTTTTAAACACACACCGTAATTTGAAGCTCTGGACGTATCCCAGGATCCTCTCTGCATAGGATCAGTACAATTAAATTTTTTTTTCGGCGATCATGGCGCGAGTGCTGCTTGAAATTCTAGACCAGGAAGCTGATCGAAGTCACGGCATCATTGCCATAAATTAATCATCCTTACAATTGAGAGGGCTGTTTGAAACATCTCTCGCTTGTTTTTCCCACTACTCTGCTTCTTATCGTTACGATTCTGGCCTTTGTAAACCCTACACGACCTAGATTCTGCTAAATTCTTTACTATTGCAACATAAGCGTGATACATTTAAGCCTTTCTGGAGACATCTTTGGTGGATCAGCAGTCGACCGGAGGAGGAAGTGTTTGGAAGTGGAGGAAGTACACAAACACATTTTCCTAACGTGAGGATTCATTGTAGGCATTTTCCACTAGGGCATATCCTTCATCCTTAGTGTTGCTGTGTCCATCCATTGCATTACAGTCTGGGGCCGGCTTCTGAGCTGCTTGTACTAATCCGCACGGGGTGGCAACTACTAGTCGGTGGTGGTGACGGCGGGGGGAAACAGCAACAATCGGTCGGGGATTACTAACCCCAGCATCTCACCTCGCATGTGTGTGTCATATGATCATAGCGGCGCTCATTCAAAACCAACCGAAACCAAACCTTCTTCGAACGCAGGTTCATTAGCGATAGAAACTCGAACGTAGACACGTCGTTCAAGCCAAAGTACGATGACTTGAACGATATCAAAGCATGGGGTTTGGGCGAAAGCACAAATACATCAGCACCACAACCACAATCATCGTCATACTTCATCTCTCCGCCCGGTGGCGGCAGTGGCGGCGGCGGCAGCTACAATGTAAATCCACTCACGCATCACGCATCGGGCAGCAGGTAGGTCCGCGTAAGCCACCCCAAGGATTTCTAGCGCCCTTCATTGCCTCTCCAGAGAGAGTTTCCTTCCTCCGAGCCCGAGCTTCCCTCCCGACGACCTGGGCTGGGTGTTCGTGTTTTATTTTGGCCAAAGGAAAGCGCCCCGAGACCACTCTCCCCTGTCTGTCCGTCCGCCCGTCACATTCTCCTGCACCCGATCCACTCACCACGCAGCTCACCACGTGACTAAACCACTGCAACACCAATAACCGATAAAGCGCGACTCTGATTACACGTTACTCGCACCTGATCACCACCGACATTGACCACCGAGACTGGACGCCGACACGCAGTTCGGACTGAGCTCAAAATTACACCCAACACTGAGGGGGTAGAAAACGCCCAAAAGGCGCGCTAAAACATTCATTTCATTCGTCACTAACCGATGCCTCACCCATCCCGACGCCGTTGGGACCTCTTATTGCTGGGATCCTGCACGAAAAAACTGCAACCTGACTTCTCGCCCTTCCGATTCTCCATCTCATCCCGTCAGAGTGTTGAGCCCGAAGCCCGTGTACGGTCCGCCCGGATTCACGTCTACGGCCCAGAAACGGATTCCAACCGGAGCGGCCACCTCCATCGCAGCCCAGTACGTGTCGGCCCCGTCCGGACCGACGCTGTCGGCGGAAGAACAGATTGTAAGTACCCGGACGTCGGATGTCCACAGTGAAACCCATTTATGGTCACTCAATTATGAATTCAAGTACGGGTGAGGCCCAACCTCTACACAAACCACGACTGGAAGTCGAGATAATGGTGCGGTCGTTCCCGTCGTTTTGTTTTGCATTGCAGTGAAAGTGACGGAGCCAGTTGTGTCGCTTTGCATGCGTCATAACTCGGTGGCCAATCAGCAGGAAAATCGAAATGGGCCTTACCGGCTGATGGAAAGTGTAGATCTTCCCTCGCTAATAAGCCGCGCTATCTGAATGTGACAGTTGTACCGTTTGATGTCAAAGTCACATCGTCAAAGTGGCCGATCGCCTGAACGTCGTATTCAAACACGGCTTTTCATCTTCATTTCTAATAACCACGCGAGACGGTGGGCAATTAAAAGCGTGCCATAAAGTGGCGGTAACGGGGCGTTGTCACTTTTGCCTTCCCCGCACACCATTGTTTGCCATTAATCAACGCGACCCAGATGCATCCTTTTTTGTTTATGATGAAGCCCGATGATGTTGGCCCTCGGCTCTGATCGGCGGTGGACTGGAACACTGGACCGGAGAGTTCGATTAGCCGTAGGCACGTGTGCATCGATTAGCAACCGGACAGCAACATGCTCCTAGTTCGTACAACGCACATTCCAATGCCTGGCACTCTCGGCGCCAACGCCACGCAGACATGTCGCAGACATATTTACGCTCCACCGCTGCTAGGTATGACACACTTTCTAACGTCGGAAAACAATCTGGCGCGGCCTGGCGGCCTGGTCGGGGTGTTGCATATATGATCGCTTTCGATCCGCTAGCAATCAGCTGCACTCCGTGACGCGAGCGCCGTACGCCGTGAGCAGCAGGGAAGAGAATTACTTCCGAATACTTGGCACGGATTGGCAATCTGTGGCCCGTCGGTGACCTATGGATATTAAGCTCATTAAGAAACTGATTACTATGGCGGGCCACAGCAAAACTTTCCCCCCCGGTTCGGAAACACCACTCATTGTATGGTTTTCTGTGCATTTCTTCCGTGTAGATCCGTGAAGCTCAGCGACAGGAAGCTTACAGGATAGCGCAGGAGCAGAAGCTGATAGCGAAGCAGCAGGCGATCGTCAATCAGCAGGCGTACGTTCAGGAAGGCGTCACTCCGCGGCCGGTCGATCCGTTCTACAGCCCCATCCTGCAGCGGCTGGACAAGGTATTCAACTCGCTCGGCATCGTGGACGAGAACTGCCGGGAACGGTTGGTCTGCAGCATGTACAAGAACCCCGTCAAGTACAGTCCCCACAGTAACTACGTATCAGCGGAACTAAGCAGGTAAGCTCGAGCTCTCGAATGTGGCTAATGTGGAAGAAAGTGCGCCTGTGCGCGGGAAAATGTGACGGTTATGAGACGGGATCGTCCTAACGATCGGCATCAGCCGAGGTCAGCCAGTGTCAGCCGCATAAGCGCGGTGCTGTACGGGAACATACCTGATGGTGCGCTCAGGATTGTTGAACCTATTGTTGGTTGGTCGCGGTGGAGTTTTCACACGCGTTACGTGTGCGTTATCCGTGAAGGGCCGTTTCGTTTTCATTCGAGAATAGATTAATCGTTGCGAGTTCAGTGGCCGATGCTCGGCGGTGTCATGCACCCCTTTCCAGACAGATGGGCGAGGGATGGCTAATGTGGCTTGGGCTTGGCAGCTTTAAAACCGAAAATGAATGGACGATTCCTGGTGTAATTAACGCTGTCATAACGGAAAGCTGAAGCCGTGAGTGCCTTGTGTGGACCAATTGTAGCACCTTTCTCGTTCCCCTACGGGGGTTAGTTCCGTCCGGGAACTCGCACCACATTATGTGTTAATGAACTATTTAAGATTACGATACGGACACATCAAAATAAGATGAATTTTATTTCGAAACGTCACGCTATTTGTTGCCGTCAACATAAGAGGCCAGATGGAGCGAAATCCTCATATTAAACAACATTAGCCTATTCAGCCCGGGTGAATATGACCCGGGGAACTGTTTGTCATTCGTGAGCTTTCGCCTAATGTGACAGTCCGACCGACGCTGGAAAGTAACCTAACTTTAACTCGATTCGCTGCACATAATGAAGTAAGCACTTTCCCATCATAAAGACGGCGGTCCACATGTCGATTTGTTTTTTTGCCTATCAATTCCATGAATGGGCAGGTAATTGGGGATCCAGAGGGGCTTCCGAAATTCGGCCTTCCCGGTCGTATTTGTCATCTGATGTCCGTTAGTTTCGAAACCCTGGAAAAGGAGGTCGATGCATTGGTAACTTTTTTCGCCCTGCCGGTCAGTCTACGTTTACTTTCGTTGACTAATTTTTCCTCATGCCTCTGACAAATGGCTAATTTTCTCCATGGCAAATAATTACACAGCCATACAGGCGAAACGCTTTTGAAGATTTGAGACGGCTTTAATGGCATGCACGTGTACGCGTACGCTAGTTTCGATTTTACAGCGCAGGTGTGGCCGCTCCACATCCATCATCCAGTCTCTTCTGAGCGACCTTGCGATGGCCGCCCCAACACCAACTTTCCAATGTTTATGATCTGCTCCAGTAGGTTCCGTAGGTGAAGCGCACTGGACAATGTTTCACCTGCCGATCACCTGCTGTGATTGTGCGGGAAAGAAATTTCGCATTTTGTACGTTTATTCTTGCTTTTATTTGCCGATTTGCCGAGGATGGGGAGGATCCGAACCGTACCAGGCCAACGCGGCGCCGAGGGTGCACAGAAAATTACATACATCGTTGGTTATGCTCTGCTGACCGGCGAAATCAATGCCTGCGGCGCAGAGTGTCTGTGGCGTGTCGCTAACCACAATGCTCCCGGAGGCGCCTATCGTTAACGGCACCTCCGATGGGTAGCCGGCTCTATTGTTAGCCACCTAAAACCTTTGTTTATCATAGCTGTCAACGATGAAAGGGAACTAGTAATTGAAACAGCCGGCATCGGCTGCGAAACCGCTACTCCGAGCGAGTTGTTGCTGTGCGCCTAAAAGTAGGCAATCGTTTTGGCAGCGAAGCTGATTTGTTTGGCGGCTGAGGCTGAGTGGCTGAAAACTATTTTACATTTATTTATATTGTTAGTTTGTAGTTTGACAATAACGCACAAACTGTTTTGCAATCTTCCAGAGATGCCACGGAGCTACAGAAGCCGACCTCAACAAACGCGGCCGTGGTCCGATTCTACAGATACGTTCAGGCGGCACGCGATGGCCAGGATCAGAGGGACTGCCAGAGGCTCTACTCGCTGTGCACGATCAACATGGAGAAAAAGAAGAAATAAATCATGCGCTACGTGAACGGCCAACGCAACCGGATACATCGCAGCAAACTGGACGGGAACGTTTCAACTCAGCGATCTATTGACACATACCTCAAAGGCAATGTTTCTCAATCTGTACATAGTCAGGGAACTCTTTGCTATCCTTTTTGTCGCAATCCTCTTTCCCGGGGCGAAGCAGGGTTTCTATTTCAACGCAATCAGCTAGGCTAAGACTTGCAAGGATCGTCAGCATCGGGTGTAGGGACAGTAGGTAGCACACGCTAAGGGCGTCGTATTGTAGAAAAAAGATCCATCCAAATGTGACCTAACGCAAACTGCATAGAAAGTAATCGGAGCGAACCGCGGTGGCTCCCTTCATTTTAGACAGCCTTTGTTTTACTTTACCCTGCACATTGTAGACTATCGGCCATGTAGATGTCCTCACCCTGTTCGTGAGAGATCATTGATTGCAATTGGTTTAATGTTAAATTATTTATTGCCCTATTTATTAACCTATTTATTTCAACGGAGAACCGCATCGCAGGAATAGTGTAGTTCAATCGAGTATTTATTTCTTCCAATATCTGGACCACCTGGACGATAAAAGAAATGATAGAAATAAATAAATTTCATAAAATCAAAGTTCTCGCTGTGGGTATACGAATTTGTTGAGAATTTGAATTTGTAGAATACGAATTTGATGTATTTTTCGTTTGATTTTAACAAGGTGTGATTAGTTTATTTAATTTGAAATTTAATACTGTTTTGTTAATTTTGTTCGATTTCTCACTTGATGGTATTGAGGTCATGCAACTATCGAACCGAATCAGTTTCAATGCAACTTAGGTGATTTGTTAGAAATTACGTCACTAGACAAATCCATTGCGAAAGTTGTTCAATTCCTGTTGAAACGTTTTGAGCTATGAAACAATTTCATACCAGTATGCAGTTTTCTTTGACTTCTTCAATGAGAATGTAATAAATTACCTTACCTGTTAAGCAAAGTCTACTAGCAAAGAATTGACCAAAAAATACCGAACATACCACTTGCAAATTCTTCGAAACTTCTTCAATATAAGTGTGTGAGAAGGAAACGAAGCTGCAGAAAATGTAGCATTTTAGTTTCAGGAAATAAATAATTTATTTATTGCAATCATCAGAGAAATAAATATCTTGTCGGCCCGGGCCGCGGATCCAGGTACATTACAGTTGCCCAGCGTAGGCCATTTCTTGGGCGTCCAGCGATCGTTTCTTCCAGGCTGGCGGGGCGTCCCAGTGGACGTGCGGAGCGTGATGATCGATGTGATGGTCGACATGGTGCACGTGGTGTGGTGTTGGGTAGTGTACCACCTCGTAGTTGACGATCTTCGGTTTGGCGAACTTAAAGATCATCATGGCACCCGACAGGACGAGCGACAGCAGACCCAGCGTCATCGCCTTCCACGTTTTCAGGGCGATGAGCGCAAGGGCCAGCGGAACCAGGACGGTAGATTTGAACTTGATGCCCAACAGGAACGGAATCATGACTTTTTTAACAAAGCCACGACCTGCACGATACGAAGGGAGAGAATTTGCTGTAGAATTTCCCGTAGCTTGAGCGTAACGTGGTCTTGCCTACCTTCAGCAACGTTTCCGTCCGTCAGTGGGACGACGAGATCTTCGGCGAGTCCTCCCTTCAGCAGCGACTCAGGAATGTAGGCACGAGCTTCCTCCGACCGGAGCACCGCCGGTGGGCTTAGCTTTAAGGCGTGTGTCGACAGGAAGCTGTCGATTTTGTTCAACAAATGCACCGTCTTGCTAGCCCGATGCTCCTGCTGGCCGGTTCCTGTTTCCGTCGGCATTTCGACATCATCCAGGGTTCCGGTACGCACGATCGTTAGCGCGTCAGTGACGTGAATCTCGTCCTGTTCGGCAGCCCTAGCCACCCAGGCCAGGGCCTTCGATTTGGCACACTTCATGCTGTAGTCACTGAGGCACGTCTTGTAGATATCCACCGCTACTTCGGCCGCCGAATGAGGCTGGCCGTGGGTAGCACATCCTAGGATCGCCAGTGACGCCACCAGCACTACTATCGAGCGCATTTCAACTGAACCGGAGCTCTGGAACGGAAACAAATAACGCACTTCGCGACCACAACCACTGACACGAAAATGTCGGTCCTTACTGATCGATTTGTACAATCCGTATGAATCGGTTGCATTTGATTACCATGGATTTTATATCACGGTACATGGCGTTACTCTGCCCCGGTCGGCGATAATTGTCCCTCTACTCATTTAGCTTCCTGGCTCTTTCTTTTCCCCACTCATACCCGATGCGGTCAGCGATGGAGGCTCCGCCCGGCGAGATAGAGGAGGGAAACTTGTTGCCCGAAACACCAACGCTATCGGTTTCCGCTCGTCCCGGAGTGGCCGGCTACGTGGCCGGAATGGGAGAACAGTCGAAATTTTTTCCAAACACATTGACGACCCTTTGGAGCGCCACTTTTCACTTCCACCACATGCCGCTATGCTGCGTCGTAAACATGACCGCTTCCGTTACGAGCCACCGTAGAAAGCGAGAGTATTGGACGCGCAAGTTGGTGATAGCGAAAAAAATAAATTTTAAATGGTAATTAGCGGTGCACGAAGGTTGCCAAACACAGGTTTTCGTCTGGAGGCACGCGTTACTCTAAGTTTTAGTTGTTACGTAAATAGTAGCGTATACTAGAAACCGTTTTTTACACTTTTCGATACAAGAATGAAATTGGAAAAAAGGTATTTGACGGTTTGATAAGCCTGTTGCCGAAAATTGCAAAAACTCTTGATTGGTTTTGTCCCATCATTCAAATGTGAAAGCAATTTATCATTAAACTTTAATTTGTAATTTGTACCTTTTTCTTATATTATTCTTGACGAAAAGAAAAATGGTGAAATTAATTTTTATGTTGATGGTTATTTTAGTACAACAGTAAGTGCATAACAGCATAACAGAAGAATGGTAGCTTGTTCCTTTTGTATTTTGTGTGCTATGTTGTAACTTTTCGATCATTGCCTTTTTTGAGGTGACAAAGAACAATCCGGGCCTTCAAGGACAGCACAATGGCGATGCCAGAGGTTTGCAGCCAGCAATCAGCTCAATTGAGGACAACTTTCGGACAACGACAACCTTTTCATTTGTGTTATTTGGGGCAGTTCTATTTGTCACATAAATTTTAATTTCCTTATTTATGAATTTTATTCCTTATTTAAGAAGCCGAGTTCGATAATTGCTTTAACATTCTCGTCAGATCGAAAGAAGTGTTTTAAAACTGACGACTCCTTGATTGTATTAGATTCGTGGAACATTGGACGGCGACTAATCCTCAGACCAGACCAAAAAGTATTTCATGTTTACTTGTGTTTGTTTTCTTACCCATCGCATTCATTATTCCCTAAATAAAATACAAACAAATAGTTAAAAACACACTTGAAGCGATTCTTTTATCGATATTGGATTTTGTTTCTTTACTTTCTCATTGATTCGTTTTCCTTTCTTTATGACTTTTTTATAGTTCTAAACAAAGAAGTTACGATTCTGTTATATCTTTTTTTTAATTCTATTGTACTGCTTATTTTGTGTTGTATCATTTCGTTACGCATGTCTCACTTATTCACAATTTATAAAGTACTCCAAAAGCTTGCGTCTGATCTGCTCAAACTGTCACGAATGCTTTACACGACCTCCATAAAATTAGAATATTCACATTTGCTCGCCGGCCAACACAACTTACGTAAAAGCGGTCGCTGGATTAAACAACGAAAAACTAAAGTTTTACATAACGCCATCAACATTATATCGATTTCAGGGAAAACAGACGGACTGACCCAGACGGGCTGACAGTGATCGGTCGAGACGTTTCGGTTGTCAGATTTCGATCGTGATTTCCTTATGCAGCCAAGGTCCTCGTAACTGTGGCCACTTCCGTGAGCCGCGATCGTGACCGGAACTGCGGATTGTGGTGAGGGTGAAAGGTTTAATGAATTATGTTTCGATCGCCTTCGATCGCATTGGCAACTGATTTCATGTGTAAGGCGTGCGTAAACGTGCGTAAAGCGTGTACTTGCATTTGCAGCAGGTGAAAGCGGAATGCAGATTTTCTGCCGATGATCGGCAATATGTTGCAATCTGATGAGCCCCCTCAAGCCAAAGCCGATCTTCTGGTTCCGTGGCGTTCTGCGGATGGTAGCACAGATCGCAGGCGTTCCCTACGCGTTCGATGGCTTAGAATGCACTCGTTTTGATTTCTATCATATGTTGCACACGGCGCATTACGGATTTTCCTTCGCTCGAGTAGCAAATGGACGAGTGTCTGCTGCTCACACTTCGGGCGTTATGGTGCGGACCGGTGCGTACCAGACGTTACTAACCATTAAAAATCCAAACTAACCGTACGTGATCGCCATCTTGATGTTCCGTGGCGCTGGCGCTTAGCTGCAGCTTGTAACGGCTGTGCGCCAGCGATGCTCGAAAGCAGCCACTGATAACGGATCCAGCGATTGGCGGAGTTGGCCAGGCCAGGAGACACGCTCGAAGGTCGTATAAAAGCACCGGGCGGTGAAATTTCTCCAATCACACCGGACAGTTTGCTTGTCGGATCAACATCGACTCCAATCGCCTGCGATTTGTACGAAAACGGCCCCAAACATGGCATCCAAGTGCGCGGTGATCGTGGTGATCGTGGCGTTGGTGTCCGGTATGGTCTCAGCCAATCCGGCCAACAAGCCAGCCTTCTGGAAGGGAACGCCGATGGATGGTATGGTCGAGGAGATGCGGTCACTGTGCAGCACGGAAAACGATTCCGTTGCGTGCATGAAGTTCAAGATCATGAACTTCTTCGACACTATCTTCCGGAAGGACAACTTCCAGGTAAGCGCGCAGGGTCGGTTATAGCAGCCGGTTGGTCCTAGCACTAACTTCCTTTTTTTCTCACACAGGTTTCCGAGGATGTGGAAGTCCGCAGTAATGGAGCCGAAACGAATGATGCCCGTGGAGCTGCAGGAGTGCTGGATCAGGTCGAGAATTATCTACGCAGCCATGACGTCACCTTCAAGATGCCGATCGCCGACGCCAAGGTCACCGTTTCCCAGCGTAATCTGCAGAACGACGAAATGAACGTAACGTTCCAGTTCCCCAGCGCCGACAGTGGCCGCGGTGTAGGCGAGGCCCGCAAGTCCAAGCTGAAGAAAATCGTCATTCCCATCATGGTGTTCATCTTGCTGAAGGCCATGACCCTGATCCCGATGGCCCTCGGTGTGCTGGGTCTTAAGGCGTGGAACTCGCTGCAACTGTCGTTCTTCTCCTTCGTCGTATCGGTCGGTCTGGCTATCTTCCAGCTTTGCAAAAAGGTACGATCGTCTACGAACAACCACGCCGAAACATACACCACGTTTTCACTCTGAACTGTTTTCGTCCCCAAACAGCTTGCTGCCGATAGCCACCATCCTCACATAGCTGCCCATGGACCGTGGGACGCCGGCCGATCGTACAGCAGCTTCGAGCAGCCAGCCTATGAAGGACAGGACCTGGCGTACAGTGCCTACGCCTAAGTCGTCGCGACTCGACCACGTTGATGGTGTAATTTATTTAATTTATTGTTTACGAGCGCCTACGAACACAGTGAAAGACTAAGAAACCAATAAACGAATAACAAACGAAACGAACACGTGTTATGCTTCCTAGGAGGGCACTTTCCCTAGCAAATGGCATTTGGAGGCTTTCTCCTGAGACCTGCTTAACACCTGCTGCGTGAGGTCTGGATCACAACAATGCATGTTCAATCGATTTCACTTCCGTTCGCATCGTGCTGATCGCCATCGTCGCCATTTGAATGGAAGTCACGTCGCGCACCAGGCGTCTCCATGTGCCAGTGGGCCAACAGCAGTTGGACACGTGAAAAACAGCTACACCGCTCCTGTGTTTATTAAATCTTGGAATAGATGACCCACTTTCTAGTATTTTTATGCTGCCAACTGCTGATCGTGAGCAGGAGAACCTAGTGTTAAGGTACTGAATGTTTGATCGGGTAGTTATACAGTGGGATGGTAGGCATTCATCGATGTTCAGCGTTCTCTTTGATATTTGAATGGAAGCGAGTGCTTACCCTAACTTCGAGTAGGTTGGGCGCTACGTTGCGTATTTTGATGTTGAATATTTTAATGAACTACTGTTTGCCTTCTTGAATAATTCGGGCGATCGTTTGAGATCGTGATCAAGTTACATATTTAAGCAAAAAAAACATTATGCTAAGAGCAGCGCATAGCATGATTGGGTTCACTCTGCTATTTATTTATATTCTACGGGCACCCTGAGCTTAAACTCCCTTTTTCGAAGGAAACTGTAAACAGCAATTTCGGAAGTAAGTGACCAATCAGGGGTACTCCGTGGGCAGACCTTTTTCATCTCATAAAACAAATAGAATTCTTATTAGTATAGAGACGGTTTATAGATGGACTATGCAAATCATAAAAACATCGGGATACTGGATACGTAATAGACATGGTCATTCCTTTAAAACAACTCAATATTGATCAAATGCAATCACTGGTAAACTAAGGATTTCGTTGAAAAACAAGGACAACAGTTAGGAGAATACGGAATCATCGTTTGGTTGTCAATCATGCTAATTTTTATCTTTATTCCCGTGTCTAGTTTTTTTGCATTTTTATTGGACGATTGGTTTAAATAGAGTTCAAAAATTGGAAAGTGTTGTGTTTCAGCTCGGGTTTATCGGTTTCGAGTTGGACGCAGTTAACTGATCAGATGTTGTCCTGCTTTGGCGTGACTGTCACGACGTATGCGTTACGTAATTGCGGATACGATGCGGAAAAGGGCATTAATGTCTCGCGGCTCAGTTCCGATTAGTAGTTCATGCAGGTCTCCGTGGACTATTTTAAGATTATCGACATCTGGCCGTCTGGCCGTCTGATTGTGGCGTGGTTCATTCGATAGTTTTGGTACGTACTTATTGACACCTGACTTCACTTCCCACGACCGGAACTTTCATTTTCACCTTTTACGATTATGGTAATCATAATTTGCGCACAGCCAGACAGCGAGTCGTTTATTGTTGCACTTCCGTTTCGCTGCTGTAACTGTTGCTGTAGCCTACAATCCGGACCACGGATCACGCAAGTGTCCGCTTTGCATTCCAATGAAAACAAAACGATAACAATTCGGGCGCGTGACCCGAACGGAAGTTGGCCAACGGGGCCAATGGGTAATTGCCTGGACGTTGACCACCAATTTCCGCCCAATCCGGATCTGTGGATCCGGAAGTAAGGGGCCAAGCGACGCCCGGTGGTCGATTAGTCGATCGGTGCCGCCCAATCGGTGATCGGTGCCGATCCAGGAGAAAGTGATCATTCTTGGGCGTACCCGACCCAACTGTGGTGGGTGCCCCCGTGGTGACGTTTCGGGAATTGCGGTCGAAATTCTTTCGTCTCCCCACTCTGGCCACTTCGGACCCCCGGGGAGTGGGCTTCGAGTGAGCCGCGCGCCGTGCCTTGAATAGCTAATCGCCCTCGTCGCGGAGCGAGGTCCGCGTTTCGCTCGCTACATCGTGATCCAAATGACGAGCATCGAAAATGAAGCGCCTGGGCCTGTGCCGCGGGGATGGATGGAAATCGAAACACATGGCAACACAACCACCACCACCACCATTGTCGAGGCAGGCTCGGGGCTTGGCCAGCCGCCAAAAACGGCCAACAGCCAGCCGTTCGCTTATTTGGCGCTGCGCTGTACGGTAGTGCGGCCACAATCGGGACGCCCCCCGGCGGGTCGGTCGGTTGGAAAGTGCGGCCGACGTATAAAACACTGGTGGCGTTCCCAATACACTATCATTAGCCTGCCGCCACTTGCTTCATCAACATTCGCCGCCGTCACAGGAGCTGCGTGAAAACCATAGACCCAGAGGGCGAGCCAGTGTGCGTGAGTGTGTGTGCGAGCGTTTTTCGGTGTCCTTGCGCTAGACGGCAAGATGTCGGGTCGATCCTGCTGGCTGGTGGTGGCCTCCCTGGCGGCGGTGCTGCTCGGTGCCGTATCCTGCGCCTCTATTGCGTCGAACCTGATCGAGGAACGGCCGCGGATCGCGACCAGCGAGGAGCTGCTGTCGTCGATCGTGAACGAGTGCTTCAGCGGCTACTCGTCCGTCATGGGCTGCCTCAAAGGCAAGGTACTGCTGTATCTGGACGGTGTGCTTGGACTGCGGGAAGAACAGGCCCGGGCTTTCGACGAAACCCACGTCGATAAGGTAATCTTCGATCGCGTGGCTCGCGTGTTGGCCACCCACGAGTTCCGGGTGCAGCTTCCGGAGGATACCGTCGTTAGTTACCGTGCCGACAAGGGGCTGGACATTGACGTCGTGCCTGCCGGGCTCGCGACCGGTAAGTATGGGGTGCGCTAACCTTACGAGTGCCACGCGACATTGGAACTAACCGGTACCTCCCTTCCGTTGGACCCACGTCATTTCTCACCTCTGTTCGATCGGCCCCACAGAAGCCCGTGGTCATTTACTGAAGAAGAAACTCCTGCTTCCAGTGTTGCTGCTGCTGAAGCTGAAGATGAAGGCCCTGATGCCGATCTTGCTGGGGCTGGTTGGCCTGAAGGCGATGAAGGCCCTGATCCTGTCGAAGCTCGCCATCACGCTCGTGCTGGGCTTCCTGGTGGCGCAGCTGGTCAAGAAGTCCGGCCTCGGGATGCCGATGTCCATGATGCCGATGATGCCCCCGGCACCGGTGGCCGAGTACGGTGCTCCGGTCCCACCCAGCTCCACGCCCGCCTCCAGCTACGAGCCGTCATCCTGGGAACCCCAGTCCGGTGGGCCATACTCGCGCCTCTGGGAACCGTCGACCTCGGGCTCGTCCCACAATCTCGCCTACAGCTCGTACTATCCCAGTTCCGGTGGTTCCAGCTCCTACACGGCCTACAATTCGGGCTCCTCTTCCTCATCCTCCTCGCTCTCCGGCTCCTCTTCCTCGTCCTCTCCCTCCTCTTCCTCGTCCGGATCGTCCGGCTCGTCCTCGTCCAATGCGGCGCACGCGTACTAGACCTCCGAACCGCCATCGCCAACTGGCCCAACCAAAGCAACACTGGAGAGCAACCCATAGACCACCGCAGGACACAGCACCTTCACCAGCGCATTCCAACTGATCGGCGACCGTCGATAGAACGAAACGACCACGCCACGACCTCCCAATGCCCCAATCCTGTGTGGTTGGACTCCAGTTCCAATCGTCTTCGATGGGGAGGTGAGGGACTCGCCGTGCTGCGTGACCGTGAACCGTGATGGCTTGGTGTTGAGTTTCAGTTATTTAAATCCACTTCGAGTTATTTATTATTTCAATGCGAACGTTATTTATTGACGGTGGAAATAAAAACGAGTAAAAACACAAACGCGAATCACTTCGTCTTGCTCCGAAAGAGATATGGACTGCATTACTGCATCGACAGCGGGTCCCATTTTGTCTAGCTCTATTTGATATTGTTGTTTGAATTTCGAGAGAATTATATATATATAAAATTGAACAGAGCAGCATTGAGCAATTTTTGGGGTACAAAATATGATCATTTCGCCGCAACATCGAAACTTCGCAAATCTGTTTGATTCGGTTATCCCCTGAAAGTATGCAATGTACCGTGCATGGCTCGATGTTTCGATGTTCGATGTTTTTTGAAAGCCAGATGAAATAGTTCAAACGATGAAAAATGCTATGTGCACAGAAAATGCATGCATTTAGGGGCACGGGCATCAATCTCTGAATTGAAAAAGCATTCGAGGTAGAAATCGTTCAAATTAAGCGTGTATTTTGAAGAAATAAAGTGCCAAAGGGGGATTATTGCAGGACAGCACAGTGGACAACAGCGAAAGAAATAATACACATTGAATGGCTTCCATCTCCTAATGTGTATGGAAAACTGGGATCGCTTTCAGCATGTGGCCATCATGTCGCCACCAGAGGCTCGTTTAAGCGCTTCAATACAATTTACCACTAAACTACTCGGTGCTCACTTTTCCTCAACACTTAAAGACCAACACGTAATGTTCACCTTGCTTTGGTTCCATGACACGGCCAAAGAAAGTGCAGAAATAGTATTAAAATACGAAGATTTAAGCAACTGCACATTTGAATAATATTTGAAAATATTAGTAAATTTTGTTTTGGAACCGCACTTTTCATATGATAAATGTTAGTTGAAGGCTCTAAAGGCAACATTGTGCTAGTTAAATTACATTTTGTTTGAATATCGCAGACTGCTACAGTCATTTGTAGCAAATTTAGAGCACCACGGAAACAATGTTAGTTGAAATTAAAAGCTTTAAAGTTTTTAGTTTTTCTCACCAATTTCCTTCGCTTTGCACGGTATTGAAGTGAGTTAATTAAATCATTAATCATATGTTTTAATATTCAAAATGCTATACTAAGAAGAGAAGCAAATTGAGAAGCACAATGAAGAATTCACAAGACACTATAATGTTTCTCAGCTTGAAAAATGATAAAAATCTCGACATTTCCTAAACTAATTGATAAATGTATAGTGACACTACAAAGCGTTTTCAATACGTCAGAACTATTCAACCAAAACTAAAATGTAGAATGTAGAATGTAGACAAATCTGACCCTACAACAGGATAGTGCAACAGGAATCTCGAGGGATTTTGGGAGAAATTGTAGGCCCCTAGATACACAGTACCTGGTGTATAAGGATATTCTCGCGTAAGCCGGGACGATTTTCATCTAGCATTTGAGCTTTAAAATATAGATTTTTTACTTTTCTCGGAGTGTATCTAGACAAACATAGGCAAGTGAATGAGAATGAGAATTAAAGTGTGAGAATTAACTAGTGCGAAAGTAGAGAGGATTCAGCTTATTTTTGAGCAATATTTTTGCACTTGTCTTCGGTAGTGGCCACAGGTAAAGTAGATGATTTTCGGAAGAACAGTCACTTTTAAGCTGTAGCCGTTAAATGATGTTTAAATAGCAGATCTAAAAGTGACGGTGATGAAACAAATAGGATAGCGTTCGAATACAAAGATAAATAAGAGACATCGAAACAACATAGAATTCGCAACTCTTTTCCCGAACCGCGAGGTCTCAGTCGCCCATCGCCCGTTTACCGCTTGACGCACGTCACGACGTCACCTTCCTACACACCAAAGAGCATGATGCTCATGATTTCCCACCCCCTAAAGGACAGTGACAGTGACACTCCGATTGATCGGAAACATCGGCGGCCCGCGCGGAGCCCACGTGCGGGGCCCATCGCACTCCCACTCGTGTGGCGGCACCTTGAGCACCACTCTAATCCGCTCCCTTCCCCCCAGGGGCCCCACAAGCATCGGTGACGCTCTCTGCAACAGGTGTACGCTCCGGCCGGCCGGCCGGCCGACAGTGAAATCGAAAGTAACTCGCCCGTCCATTATTCATTCGAACCACTGGGGGCCCCTCCCGTCCCGGTGGCTCGGGACAATTCCAGTTCCTTCCTTCGGCGCTTCCTACGGATCATTTGCAACCCGTTTCGCGCGGCTCACCCGCACAACGCGACAACGAGTGGCCGCCGGACCGCGTAATGCGCCCCGCGCGATGATTTATCGTTTCCAAGCCGGGCCTAATGATGATGTTTATTCCGTCACTTAGCCCTCTCGGTGAGGTGTGTGCTTGCAGGATGTTTACGCGACGCCGGTACGCCGGGCGATAATATAAAATAAATAATTTATTAACTGTGCAACACTGGAGTGGGCCACTGGCCGCTCCAGCTCCCGAAAAGTAAGCGAACTTTGGCGCTCGGAGTGCCATCGGAGGATGAGGTAATATGTAGCAGCGGTGAATGAATTAAAGTTAATAAAGCCGAACCGGTAAAATATGTTGTTGTGCCGGCCCATCTTTGGGCACATTTGTTGTGCATATGCGCATTTATTCGCGCCACATGCGTTGCGCGATGCGCCGGCAGAGCATGCGTATTGGAGACGGTGCAACGTGGTTACGGTGAAGTAATCCGGGCCGGGCACATGGGCCGCGCCGTGCCGCTGATCTAACCGAATACCCGGTGACGTGCGACGTGCCAATTCAGCCGCATGGGTAATGGACCGAATGGGATTTAAATATCTGATCCGAAGCACCGAAGGCACCACCAAGTGAACCAAGCGAACGATCGTCTAATCCTGTGGCCGTGCGGAAGTGCGAGGAATGCGGAAACCCGACGCCAGAAACCAGCCTGGCAGGCAACGTGGCCGGCAATGCGCGTCGCGTAACGCCCTAACGCTAACGCACGCCGGACTCGGCCGCGGATCGAGCTCAAGCGAATGAGTCGCAAGAGAGTTATGCGACCGTTGGCGCGAGATCAATGAACGGTTACGTAAAAGTTGCGCGTAAGTTTTCCACCACCCCGGATCCGGCCCGGCATTTTCCAGTGGGGCTTCCGCGGTGTCGCGGCTTCGATCGGCGTGAGTGGCCGCGAGGCGACAATAAAAGGTGGAAAAACTGACAGGCCATTTTCCGCCGAGTGCCGTGAGAGTGTCATCGACGATGACGACGTCGCCGCGTCGACGGCATCATCGCGGTTCGGGCCTTTGACATCTCGAGCAGGTCCCGGACAGCCACGAACCGGATCGGACCGATCGGGTTATTTCGACGAGCGGGAAAGAGAGAAACACGGGAGAGCGAGAGAGAGGCTCGCGGTTGAATGCACCCGGTGAGTGCCCTCCGGGCTGTGGGGGGAGGGCTGTGCTGGCCGCCTGGTGGGCTGGGGTCGTCGGGTTGGGCCGGAAAATGGTACTCCATTCCCGTGAGCGTCCCCAGCGACGACGACGACCGCTCGATATCAGGAAGTGTTGCAATGAAAGTGGCGATAATTGCGCCCATTTCCAGTCGCCCTAACCCACCCCAACCCGCCGGCCCCCCCCGGCAGTGGCTGCGACCCGGGGCCCCGATGCAGTTCGCGGGTGCATTCAACTTGCGCTCATTTTTTCCCGCGCCGACCGATCCGCTTGTTGTTGTTTCCATGGGCGCTGCTGTTCGATGATCAATTTTCCTCGCGTTGCGTGAGTGCGTGTCCGCGTGCCCGTACGCGTGTGTGTGTAAGTAAGCGGGTATTTCCTGTATTTTCTCGCCCGGCTCCCGGGCGTGAGTTGGCATGGCCAATGAACAGCGCTCCACGCGTTCAGGTCAGGGTTCTCGTCAGGTCGCTGACGGTGTGACCCGAGCTTCTCCGCGGACGCACCTAAATCAGTGCCACTTTGCATGTGACCAGCACTTGATCGAGCTCTAGACCAAGTTTTGGAAGCTGCAAACGCTTCACGAGCCAGTACAGAGCCAGATCAACCCGGTGTCTGGCGGCAAGGCTATCTGGAGCGAGCGAACTTCTGGAGCGCGAACAGAACGCGACCGGACGATTGGAATTACAAATTGGTCGCATCTGGTCTGGCCGGCTGGCTGGCCATGGACCAACCGCGGGGCCACGGCTTTGCATATCAGGAATGGGACGGCCAGGGTCCAGGCACCCAGTGAACGATCCGCCGGCTGGTGTCGACCGCGTTTACTACCCAAAAAACCAAAAAGAGCTCCGGATCCGGATTCGGAGCACCCAAAACTGAAATTAAACCTGCGCATCGTGAGCTGTCACATCAGTTAGGCGGTCGATCGATTAGGAGGTGAGGCGGGGGTCAAACGTGCTACAATTTTGTTCAGGACTTGAGACTTTGAGTCGGCTAAGTCTGCCGTGTAAGATGGCAAACTGAAGATTGTTTCGTATTAAGCTGCACGGATTAAGGTGTCGCAGTGTAGCCACCTCAACATCGAACAGCCATCAAGTGGAAGTGGATAATAATTTTTTTCCAGTTCACACAAATGAAATCAATGTCCTAATACACTTCTAATGGAATAGATAGAAGTTGTCTTACAGAAGAAAATCTGTAGAACGTAAAAAGAGTTAAGATTGGGGACAATTCAAGCCACAGGAACTTCAAATTGATAAAATGGATTTTGTGCGTCGATTCGTGATTAACGCCATAATCATGAAAGAGACCGAAGGTATGGTGTAAACTTGATTTTTCGGCTCCGAAACGAGTTCGTGTGCACAAATCGCCCAAGCAAGTGTTAGCATCAGTTTTGTGGGATGCAAAGGGAACGTTGTTTTTTTTATTACTCGTAAACTTTGTAGACCAGCTGAAGAAACAGATTTTTTGTTCACGACC